>NC_056742.1:494994537-495039537 GCF_019279795.1 Protopterus annectens
GGGAGCTAGATGGCGATGATGATAATGATTTTATGGATAGAGCTAGATGGCGATGATGACAATGTTTTTAAGGAGGGAGATAGATGGCGATGATGATAATGTTTTTAAGGAGGGAGCTAGATGGCGATGATGATAATGTTTTTAATGAGGGAGCTAGATAGCGATGATGATAATGTTTTTATGGAGGGAGCTAGATGGCGATGATGATAATGTTTTTATGGAGGGAGATAGCTGGCAATGATGATAATGTTTTTATGGAGGGAGATAGCTGGCGATGATGATAATGTTTTTATGGAGGGAGCTAGATGGCAATAATGATAATGATTTTAAGGAGGGAGCTAGATGGTGGTGATGATAATGATTTTATGGAGGGAGCTAGATGGCGATGATGATAATGATTTTATGGAGGGAGCTAGATGGCGATGATGATAATGATTTTAAGGAGGGAGCTAGATGGTGATGATGATAATGTTTTTATGGAGGGAGCTAGATGGCGATGATGATAATGATTTTAAGGAGGGAGCTAGATGGTGATGATGATAATGATTTTATGGAAGGAGCTAGATGGCGATGATGATAATGATTTTATGGAAGGAGCTAGATGGCGATGATGATAATGTTTTTATGGCAGGAGCTAGATGGCGATGATGACAATGCTTTTATGGAGGGAGCTAGATGGCGATTATGGCAATGTTTTTAAGGAGGAGCTAGATGGCGATGATGATAATGTTTTTATGGAGGGAGCTAGATGGTGATGATGATAATCATTTTAAGGAGGGAGCTAGATGGCGATGATGACAATGTTTTTAAGGAGGGAGCTAGATGGTGATGATGACAATGTTTTTAAGGAGGGAGCTAGATGGCGATGATGATAATGATTTTAAGGAGGGAGCTAGATGGCGATGATGACAATGTTTTTAAGGAGGGAGCTAGATGGTGAGGATGACAATGTTTTTAAGGAGGGAGCTAGATGGCGATGATGATAATGATTTTAAGGAGGGAGCTAGATGGCGATGATGACAATGTTTTTAAGGAGGGAGCTAGATGGCGATGATGACAATGTTTTTAAGGAGGGAGCTAGATGGCGATGATGACAATGTTTTTAAGGAGGGAGCTAGATGGCGATGATAACAATGTTTTTAAGGAGGGAGCTAGATGGCGATGATGATAATGATTTTATGGAGGGAGCTAGATGGCGATGATGACAATGTTTTTAAGGAGGAAGCTAGATGGCGATGATGATAATGTTTTTAAGGAGAGAGCTAGATGGCGATGATGATAATGTTTTTAAGGAGGGAGCTAGATGGCGATGAGGATAATGTTTTTAAGGAGGGAGCTAGATGGCGATGATGATAATTTTTTTTAAGGAGGGAGCTAGATGGTGATGATGATAATGTTTTTAAGGAGGGAGCTAGATGGTGATGCTGATAATGTTTTTATGGAGGGAGCTAGATGGCGATGATGATACTGTTTTTTAAGGAAGGAGCTAGATGGCGATGATGACAATGTTTTTATGGAGGGAGCTAGATGGCGATGATAATGTTTTTATGGAGGGAGCTAGATGGCGATGATGATAATGTTTTTATGGAGGGAGCTAGATGGCGATGATGATAATGATTTTATGGAGGGAGTTAGATGGCGATGATGGTAATGTTTTTATGGATGGAACTAGATGGCGATGATAATGTTTTTATGGAGGGAGCTAGATGGCGATGATGATAATGATTTTATGGAGGGAGCTAGATGGCGATGATGAAAATGTTTTTATGGAGGGAGCTAGATGGCGATGATAATAATGTTTTTATGGAGGGAGCTAGATGGCGATGATAATGTTTTTATGGAGGGAGGTAGATGGCGATGATGATAATGTTTTTATGGATGGAGATAGATGGTGATGATGACAATGTTTTTAAGGAGGGAGCTAGATGGCGATGATGATAATGTTTTTATGGAGTGAACTAGATGGTGATGATGACAATGTTTTTAAGGAGGGAGCTAGATGGCGATGATGATAATGTTTTTATGGAGGGAGCTAGATGGCGATGATGATAATGATTTTATGGAGGGAGCTAGATGGCGATGATGATTATGTTTTTATGGAGGGAGATAGATGGTGATGATGATAATGTTTTTATGGAGGGAGCTAGATGGCGATGATGATAATGTTTTTATGGAGGGAGCTAGATGGCGATGATGACAATGTTTTTATGGAGGGAGCTACATGGCGATGATGATGTTTTTATGGAGGGAGCTAAATGGCGATGATGATAATGTTTTTATGGGGGGAGCTAGATGGCGATGATGATAATGTTTTTATGGAGGGAGCTAGATGGCGATGCTAATAATGATTTTATGGAGGCAGCTAGATGGCGATGCTGATAATGATTTTATGGAGGGAACTAGATGGCGATGATGATAATGTTTTTATGGAGGGAGCTAGATGGCGATGATGATAATATTTTTATGGAGAGAGCTAGATGGCGATGATGATAATGTTTTTAAGGAGGGAGCTAGATGGCGATGATGATAAGGTTTTTATGGAATGAGCTAGATGGCGATAATGATTTTATGGAGGGAGCTAGATGGCGATGATGATAATAATTTTATGGAGGGAGTTAGATGGCGATGATGATAATGTTTTTAAGGAGGGAGCTAGATGGCGATGATGATAATGTTTTTATGGAGGGAGCTAGATGGCGATGATAATGATTTTATGGAGGGAGCTAGATGGCGATGATGACAATGTTTTTAAGGAGGGAGCTAGATGGCAATGATGACAATGATTTTAAGGAGGGAGGTAGATGGCGATGATGACAATGTTTTTAAGGAGGGAGCTAGATGGCAATGATGACAATGTTTTTAAGGAGGGAGCTAGATGGCGATGATGATAATGTTTTTATGGAGGGAGCTAGATGGCGATGATGATAATGTTTTTATGGAGGGAGATAGATGGTGATGATGATAATGTTTTTAAGGAGAGAGCTAGATGGCGATAATGATAATGTTTTTAAGGAGGGAGCTAGATGGCGATGATGATAATGTTTTTAAGGAGGGAGCTAGATAGCGATGATGATCATGATTTTATGGAGGGAGCTAGATGGCGATGATGACAATGTTTTTAAGGAGGGAGCTAGATGGCGATGATGACAATGTTTTTAAGGAGGGAGCTAGATGGTGATGATGACAATGTTTTTAGGGAGGGAGCTAGATGGCGATGATGATAATGTTTTTATGGAGGGAGTTAGATGGCCATGATGATAATGTTTTTATGGAGGGAGCTAGATGGCGATGATGATAATGTTTCTATGGAGGGAGCCAGATGGCGATGATGATAATGATTTTATGGAGGGAGCAAGATGGCGATGATGACAATGTTCTTATGGAGGGAGCTAGATGGCGATGATGACAATGTTTTTAAGGAGGGAGCTAGATGGCGATGATGATAATGTTTTTATGGAGGGAGCTAGATGGCGATGATGATAATGATTTTATGGAAGGAGCATGATCGCGATTATGACAATGTTTTTAAGGAGGGAGCTAGATGGCGATGATGATAATGATTTTATGGAGGGAGCTAGATGGTGATAATGACAATGTTTTTATGGAGGGAGCTAGATGGCGATGAAGATAATGTTTTTAAGGAGGGAGCTAGATGGCGATGATGGTAATGATTTTATGGAGATTGCTACATGGCGATGATGATAATGTTTTAATGGAGGGAGCTAGATGGCGATGATGATAATGTTTTTAAGGAGGGAGCTAGATGGAGATGATGATAATGATTTTATGGAGGGAGCTAGATGGTGATGATGATAATCTTTTTAAGGAGGGAGCTAGATGGAGATGATGATAATGTTTTTATGGAGGGAGCTAGATGGCGATGATGACAATGTTTTTAAGGAGGGAGCTAGATGGCGATGATGACAATGTTTTTATGGAGGGAGGTAGATGGCGATGAAGATAATGTTTTTAAGGAGGGAGCTAGATGGCGATGATGGTAATGATTTTATGGAGGTTGCTACATGGCGATGATGATAATGTTTTAATGGAGGGAGCTAGATTGTGATGATAATATTTTTATGGAGGGAGTTAGATGGCGATGATGATAATGATTTTATGGAGGGAGCTAGATGGCGATGATGATAATATTTTTATGGAAGGAGCTAGATGGTGATGATGATATTGATTTTATGGAGGGAGCTAGATGGTGGCGATGATAATGATTTTAAGGAGGGAGCTAGACGGCGATGATGATGATGATTTTATGGAGGGAGCTACATGGCGATGATGACAATGTTTTTACAGAGGGAGCTAGATGGCGATGATGATAATGCTTTTAAGGAGGGAGCTAGATGGCGATGATGATAATGATTTTATGGAGGGAGCTACATAGCGATGATGATAATGTTTTTATGGAGGGAGCTAGATGGCGATGATGATAATGTTTTTAAGGAGGGAGTTAGATGGCGATGATGATAACGATTTTATGGAGGGAGCTAGATGGCGATGATGACAATGTTTTTATGGAGGGAGCTAGATTGCGATGATGATAATGTTTTTAAGGATGGAGCTAGATGACGATGATGATAATGTTTTTAAGGAGGGAGCTAGATGGCGATGATAACAATGTTTTTTAGGAGGGAGCTAGATGGCGATGATGATAATGTTTTTAAGGAGGGAGCTAGATGGCGATGATGACAATGTTTTTAAGGAGGGAGCTAGATGGCGACGATGATAATGTTTTTAAGGAGGGAGCTAGATGTCGATGATGATAATGATTTTATGGAGGGAGCTAGATGGCGATGATGATAATGATTTTATGGAGGGAGCTAGATGGCGATGATGACAATGTTTTTAAGGAGTGAGCTAGATGGCGATGATGATAATGTTTTTGTTGGGATTGATTAGTAGGTGAGTTGTTGGGATTTCTGTGTTGGGTAGGTCTGGGTAGGCACAGTCAAGTCGTTCAATTTTGAAGGTATCTTTAAACGTAATGGCAACTCTACACCTCTTTTGTCTAATCTGTCTTGTCTAATGATGTTATAGCTGGATGTGATAACGTCATTATCTTTAACGTGTAGCTTTAACCAGGTTTCGGTTATCACAGCTATGTCAGGTGAGTAGGTGGCTAGGGCTGCATGGAATTCAAAGGTTTTTTTTATGAGGCTACGAAGACTGAAATTGGTAAAAAGTTGGTAAGTGGAAGAGGTTTCTAGGAGAGGGGAGTGGGGATGGGAGTGTGAAGTAGATTGGACAGAAGTTGCTTGGAGGGCTGAGGGGAGGAGTTGACAGGGTGTTATTATTTGGACCTGGGTTAGGATGGATGTCCGGTTGTAGTTTAATTTGTGTTAAGGAGTGTAATAGAAGACGCCTTAGCTTGTTAATTAACTTGGAATATCTTGTAGTATGAGGGTTGGGGTGATGAATGTGTTTGAAGGGTGTGAGGACAGAGGTGGACTTATTGTAAAGTTGACGGCTGATGGCAGTGTAAGTGTGGGGCTGAGAGTATTGAGAGGACAGTGGGAGAGTTGAAGAATGATAGTGTCTAATTTGGTTAGTATGAAGAGAGGTGACGTTATAGGTGGAGAAAAGAAAGTACAACAGGAGAGTAGAGAGTATAGGCTAAGGAGTAGTAGAGATGCATGATTAGTAGGTATGTTGGGAGGGTGGAGTAAAGGGTGGAGAGGGATGGGTAAGAGTGAGGTAGAACTGAGTAGGGATGTGAGTATACAGTGTAGAAGATGGGGACTGGGGAGGTGGGACTGAAGATAGAGATGATGGAAGTGGACAGGTGGATGGACTAGTGGGTGTGTTTTGTATAGGTATAAATCTACTGAAAGTGGGGGTGGGTGGGAATGGGGGCAGGGGAGCGGAGTGAGCTTTAAATATATATATATATATATATATATATATATATATATATATCTATATATATATATATATATATATATATATATATATATATATATAGATAGGTCTACCTAAGATGGTCGACAGGCCATATGATCGACACTCATTTGGTCGACGGTTCATTTGGTCGACAAGCAGATTTGCCCCCCTCCCCAATGTTGTGCGACCCTGGAGTTGATATATATAATGAACTGTCAACCAAATGGATGTCGATCATATGGCCTGTCGACCATAGTAGACCCATATATATATATATATATATATATATATATATATATATATATATATATATGGGTCTAGCTGTAATTACCGAAAGTACACTTTCCCAAAACTCTAATTGCCAAGATGACTTCACCTAAACCACTAGTCTCTAAAGCTACAGAACACCACACTTTTGAATAGGGAAACTAAACACTTGACTACCAGCAAAAAATAACAACACGGATAAAAACTAAACCTGCCCGAGTGGGGGCTTTGTCCCACCCAACTAAATATACCAACTTCGAGATCGCATCACACTGGGGAAAAGGGGAAATTTCAGCCTGGTGTCCAAGTGGTTAGTTTCTCTACTTACAAGTGCGGTGTTCTGTAGCTTCAGTGATTACTGGTTTAGATGAAGTCACCTCAGTGATTAGAGTTTCTGGTAAGTGTAATTTCTGTAAATACAGGTAGACCCATACGTATATAAAACAAATATATATATATATATATATATATATATATATATATATATATATATATATATATATATATCTATATATATATATATATATATATATATATATATATATATAGATATATATATATATATATATATATATATACATATATATATATATATATAAACAGTGGAAAACAGTAATGAACACATTAACAATAAAGGGAAAATACACTTACTAATATTCTAAAGGTCAAACTAGCAATATCACTACTAGAAAAAGACTCATGACCTAAATAACACTACCTAAACACTAACCAAACCCTAAAATACAAACTACACTATGCTAAATACTAAAAGCTAAAGGGAAGAGTCAAGAGATTGAAAAAATTGGCTTTCACTCAAACAGTTGGGTGGCTTGAACTTCCCAGTCTAATCCAATACAACCTACTGATTATGGCTAACAAAATCCTTTATAATCCAGATAATACACCTACTCTTAAAAATATTATCACCCCCTATAACAATCCAAGACTACTTTGATCCTCGAATAGATTATTTATTTATTTTACATTTGTCGACCAGGATAGTCCGACTGGATACATGTCCATTTTCAGCGGAGGCCCAGAGAGAAAAGCTCCAAGATAATAATACACATTGAACATTTCATAAATGCTAGTTTCAAGCAGATTACAGTCATAAGCAATACCAGCATTTAGCACATATAGTACTTATTATAAAACACTTTACAAAACATAACATTATTTTCAAGTTAAACATACATAACGCATTACATTCAGGATTAAGACACACTGAGCAGCAGTTATACAATTGACCCTTCCTGAAATGGAGTGGTAGAAAAAAGTTAGAAGTATAGCAACAACTAAAGAATAAAAATAACAGCTGTTTTGTGCCTGTATGTAAAAATGCTAATATTCAAAGATTTGACACTATGCTTCATATTTTGTTAGAAAAAGAACTTGAAGATTTCTTAAGCAAAAAACAATGTTTTAATTTGACTAAAGAACAATGGGATAAGTTGCAATTATTAAGTAGAAATAATGATATTATTTTCAAACCTTCTGATAAAAGAGGGAAATTGGTTGTTCTTAATTCGTGTGATTATTATGATATGTGTATGAACCATCTCAATAATAAGGAAGTTTATTTAAAGGTAGATGCCGCTCTCCTTTTAAAAGCGGAACAAGACTTTAAGACCTTACTCAATAAGGGTGTTAGATTGCATTACCTTACTAAACCAGATGTAGATCGTAAAATTATTGTTAAAAATAGTAAGGTAGCAAAATTTTTTTGCTTACCTAAGGTGCATAAGAATTTAGAAAGGCCACCTGGTCGTCCAATTGTATCTGCCTTTGGCTTTTTCACATATAACTTATGTAGTTTGTTACATGAATATTTGTTAAAGGAAGTCATTAAATTGCCCTCATATATTAAGGACTCTTATGACTTCCTTTATAAAATACAGGATATTTGTTGGTTAGAAGGTATGTATTTTATTACTACTGATGTTGTGAGTCTTTATACTAACATAGCCCATAAATTTGGTCTAGAGGCTATATTATTTTTTATGGGTGATAGTCCAAAAACACACTATATACTGGAGCTTACTGAATTTTGTTTAACCCATAATATTTTTGAATTCAATGGTATTTTATACCAACAGTTGAAGGGAACAGCTATGGGGGCTGCCTTTGCCCCTGCTTACGCAAATTTATTTATGGGTTTTTTTAAAAAGAATATATATACAGACATCAATTCTTTAGGAAACATGTAATTGGATATTATAGATTTATTGATGATTTAGTTTTTATTTGTTATGGAGGTTATGATTTATCCATCAATTTCATTAATGAATTAAATAATAATAATTTAGGCATTAAATTTGATGATACCCATATAGGAGAAAAAGTTAATTTTCTAGACATTGCCCTGTCTGGGGGTGAATGGTAAAAAAATACAAACTAGTATACATAGGAAATTTGATCAAATGAATTGGAAAATGTGTGGAAGTAGTTGTCACCCTATTCATACTTTAACATCTATTCCTTATGGTGAGTTTGTTAGAATTAAAAGACTTAGTAGCAATGTTAAATTGGCTTTTGATGAGGCTTTAAGGGCAGCTGATATGTTTATTGATAGAGGGTATAATGAATTTACTGTTATGGAAACCTTTAATGAAGTATTTAAAAAAACTAGAACAAAGAAATTAACTAATAAATATAAATTTATTAATCATAATAATAATGACATGGATTCAGATAAATTATTTTTTGTTACAAAATACACTAATTTTTCTCCTATTATTAACAACATAATAAAAAAATATTGGGATTTTGCAAAAAGGGAAATTATTTCACTTAGAAATGTGGAATTGGTTATTTCATATAAAAGAGGTAAAAATATACAGGATTTTTTAGTTCATAGTATATATAAAGAAAAGAAAAATAATATGTTAACCAATGTTAATGTTAATGAAATAGGAACTTTTCCCTGCAATAATTGCTCTATTTGTAAATATATAAACATGGAACTAAAGGAAATTAATGGTAAAAAGTTTACTAATAGAGCCAGATATTCCTGCTTAAGTACTGGAGTTATTTATGTCATTTTTTGTTCTTGTAAGAAATATTATATTGGTGAAACGAAAAGGACTTTATCTCATAGAATAAAAGAACATGTTAGAGATGTAAGAAATAAAAAAATGAGCAGCCCTATTTCTGAGCACTTTAATAATGAACACCAGGGTAATATGGATTGTATGAGAGTCTCTGTATTGGAACATGTACCAGTGTATTTTAATAATGTTGATTTTCAAAAAAGTGTGCTAAGACATAAAGAATCACTTCTTATTATGAAGTATAATACCTTGTGTCCATATGGACTTAACAAGGAGTGTAACTGGCATAGTTTTATTTGATTAGTATAGCTTTAACATTTTGAATTTTATATAATTAATTGTTTAATTGTTTAATTGTATTTGATCTGTTATATATATTGTTTAGAGTGAGTCTTGTATTTTTTTACTCTGTAAAGGCTGTGGCCGAGGCGCTAGAGAAGTTGAACTGAAGAGTTGAACTGTTCATTAAATTTTATGAAAGTAGAGCTGTTACTCACTGGTATTCTTTAGTTGTTGCTATATTTTATGATTCTCAGATATTGTTGTTGCTTAAAAGTTAGAAGTAGTTGAAGGTAAGGCAACTAAGAAACAGAGAGGTCACTAGTCGGGGTTAGTGCAAGGACATAACCAATGAGTTTTGAAGTATTTCTTGAGTTTGTTTTTGAATTGAGTTAGTGAGGGTTCTAAGGTCAAGTCAGCTGGGAGTCTGTTCCATATTTTTCCAACAGAGAGTCCCCAGCTGAGTAGTTGGATTTGTATGTTTGAACTACGAGTCTAGTGGATGATCAAAGTGGCCAGGTGCTGGTGTAGGGGCTGATAATATTTTTTAGTGCAGGTGTATTTTCTGGTTGGTAAAGGACTTGTATGTGCCACTATTAGCTGGTTGAACTGCAGTAGGCTTGGCAGTTCAAGCCATCCTAGGCGATTTAGGTTGTGACAGTGGTGTGTCCGGTAGGCTGTGCCAGTAGCAAATCTGGTAATGTGGTTATAGCAGGATGATAGTTTATTAAGATCTGTTTTGTTTAAGTTGGAGAATAGAGGTGAGGCATAGAGAAGAGTTGATAGCAGATGGAAACGGGCAACTGCAGTTCTAGCAAGTGGGGTAAGGAAAGGTTTGATTCTGTAAAGAGAGACAACTTTTTTATTAATGGTTTTGATAGCTTGATTGATATGCGCATCAAAGTTCAGGTTATCAACTATGACACCCAGTAGTTTAGGTTGGGCTCCTGGAGAGAGGACAGTGCCATTGTTAGCAGTTATGTTGAAGGCTGGCAGGGGGGACCTGCATGTGGGGGAGAAGAGGAGCAACTTAGTTTTGTTGGGGTTTAGGATTAGATGTTGATTGGAGAGCCATTTTCCACTGTACTGAAGGTAATTTGGGTTAATGTGAATAAAGTAGCTGGTGAGGTGTCAGAACAAATCAAGGTGGAGTCATCCACATATTGAATGCAGGTAGCATCTGGGATGACTGAATGAAGGTCGTTGATAAAGATGGAGAAAAGAAGGGGTCCTAGTATCAAGCCCTGGGGGACTCCTAATGTGATGGGTAGGCGGGATGATAGCTTGTCCTGCCACAGGACTGCCTGTTGCCTGCCCTGCAGGTAGGATTGAAACCATTGGAGTGCATGGTTGTTTAAGGAGAAGGCCTTCAATGTATTTATAAGCATTTTGTGGTCAACCATGTCAAAAGCCTTGGATAGATCTAGAAAGAGTGCTGAGGATAGCTTATTATTGTGGTTCTGGTTAACAACGTTAGAGAAATAGAGGAGGGCAGAAGTAGTACTGTGGTGTGGCTTAAAGCCATGTTGAAAGCTGGACAACAGCTTGTTGGGTGTGAGGTAGTGCATGAGCTGTGTGTGTACACACTTCTCCATAATTTTAGCTAGAGGTGACAGAATAGCTATGGGTCTAAAGTTTGACAGTTCAGTGGAACTACCTCCTTTATGGAGAGGTATGACATGGGAGATTTCCCATATAGTGGGCACAGTAGCTTCAGATATAGCTCTGTTGATCAAGATAGAGATGGGGTAGGCTATGGTGTCAGCAGCCTTTTGCAGATAGTCTGCTGGGAGGAGGTTGGTAGGCAGGGTGGTGGGTCTTAGTTTCTTAAGTATGGCATGAATAAGTTGAGTAGAAACAGGTTGGAATGTAAAGTATGTTTGGGTACTGGGTGTGGCTACATTAGAATTAGAGCCATTGTGAGAGAGTTGACTGGCTAGAGACTGGATAGTCTGTGAAGAAGCTGTTGAAGTTATTAGCAATGTCTGAAGGAGGTGGAGTGGCCGTTTGGCCTGGGTGGAGTAGTTTGTTTATTCCTGCCCAGAACTTTTGAGGTTTGTTTTGGTGTTTTTGCAGTAGATGGTAGTAGTGGTTCTTTTTGTCTAAGGTTATGGATTTTTTGGTGTCATTCCTTAGCTGTCTGAATCTTAGTTGATCAAGTGGGGTTTTTGTTTTTTGGTAGGTGGTCCATGCTTTGTTTCTGAGTGAAAGTTTGGTTTTGGTATCTTTAGAAAGCCATGGTGCAGTATTAACTTTGGTTCTAATATAGCAGCTGGGAGCATGGGAGTTAAAAATAGCAAGGAATTTGGTGTTAAAGTCTGCTACTGCTTCATCTAGGGGGAGACTTTTTAGTACTGGCCAGTTGCATGCCTTAAGTTCATTCTGAAACTTGGTGAGAATAAAATTCTTGTTGTTTCTTAATATTCTATAGGTGGGTTGGTAGGAGCAGTCTACTTTGAGCTTGATTACATAGGTGAGAAAGTGGTCACTTAGGTCATCAGGCAAAGTGCCTGATTTATATGACTGAAGATGGGTATTGATGAGTATCCAGTCTAGGGTACTTTCCTTGTTATTGGGTTTTCCTGTCCTGGTGGGGGAGGTTATGATTTGAGTAAATCCATAGAGGTTTATGTGGGTTGTGGGGGTTTCACAAGAGCAAGTGTTCCAGTCAATGTTGAAATCCCCAAGAACAATTGTTTATTGGGGGTGGTTATTGGATAACCAATATAAGAAGTCTTCTAGGGTCCCTGTGTTCCTCCCTGGGGGAATGTAAACAGAGACAATCTTTACATTTTTGTTTTTATTAATTTGTAGTTTTGAGAGAAGAACTTCAGCATTATTGAACTGGGGTGGTTGTTGGGTGTTTATGCTGACAGATAGGGTAGACTTGTAAAGTATGGCTACCCCACCACCCATTCTGGTGGTACGATCCAGTCGAAACAGGATCTTATGATCCTTGGTGGCAGGCTTCAGCCACGTTCCTGTTAGGCATAATATATCTATGGAATGAACAGCTAAGAGGGCATGCAGGTGCTGAGTTTTATTTATGCCTGTAATGTTTAGATGGTAGGCCAGCATTGAGCTAGGAGGTCTATTTGTTGGGGATATAGTAGGGGGATTAGGGCCAACAGGTGGGATGGACCAGGGTTTGGGTGGATGTCGACATCCTTTGTGAGGTTGTAGTGTATCCTGAGTATGAGTTTTAAGATTTTGAATAAAGTTTTGTAATAGTGTCTAGTTTTATGACTAATGTAACTAGGTCTAGTAAGATGGTAGTATTTAGGGGTTAAGGAGGTAAGCATGAGGGGAGTGAGTAAGGGGGCATTATTATCTGTTGTAGATGGGATGGATGTTTGGAATTTAGGGTAGTGGAAACCTGGGTGATCCTGATATTTGTAGGCGGTTAGGAGATATGGGATGAGTAACAGGGGTAGAAGTAGAGTTAATAAGACTATTTTGGGTGATAGCATACCTACTGAATGAGACTTGAAACTTAGGCAAAAGGATTAGTAGAGTTGGAGGACTGGTGGTATCAGGTTGAGGGTGGTGCTGTTGAGTGACAAGTTGTTACTGATTGGTTTAAAAAAAGTGGGTTGTGTTCTAGTACCAATAAATTTAGCAGCACCAGGGGTGGGAGGGATTTGGGGGCAGAGTGGGGTGCGAAGCAAGACCGAGCGAAGCGAGGGCAAGCGGAGCAGGGATGAACCAATGCCTGTACTAAATTGTAGCAGTTTAACCTGTATGAGGAAAGGGGTGGGGAGAGAAGGTAGTAGGAGTGGTTAGAGGAATACCTTGATTGACTGACACCTCACCAGAGGTAAGTTTAATGTAAGGGCCTACAATCTGCACTCAACAGACCAACAGTATACAATTTTGAGGATTATTGCAAGGGTAACTGGTTCAAATGTCAGACAAGTAAGTAAAACTTTCAACAGGAATCTATGTCTTAAGTGTTAGAAAGCCAGAAAGGTATAAATTATACCTGTAAAAATTAGGGTCAGAGAGACAAATGTAAGAGACAGTGTACTTTAGTTACAGGGGAAGGAGGCAAACACTCAAGTAGAAAAGAGCCCTATGGCTGACCAAAATGGTGACTTGCTTAATTACACAGAACTGTAAGAGAAAGCTTAACAAATGCTTTTTGTGTGTGTAACCTACTTTGATTAATTGCTGGGGGAAACAATTTTTGTTGTGTTTTCCAATTGCAATCCTGTAGACACCTTTATTCAGGAGCTGCAGTTTGTTAGTGTAGGTAAATGTTAAGTTCAAACTGAGTCACACCAGGTCAGCCAAGGGGGGGGACGAGAGAGGGAAATCCTAAGCACCTACATTTGAAAAAAATCTATAAAAAATTTAGATTACTTGTTCATACAACCAAAATTAACAATGCAGCCGGTTACTCAATTTTTGCAAACTCTGCAGGTAGAGCCTGGAACCTACTTCCGGCCGACATTACCTTCCTCTATTCCCTATGCCAATTTAAAACTAAATTCAAACAACACTTAGCATTTAACTGGTCTTGTCAAGCCTGGCTAGCTCTCATCAAGAATGTGAATACAATTAATCTAATTACTGTATAATTTTTCCCCTGACTGTTACCAGTGGAAATAAAACTAATTACTGTATAATATTTTCCCCTGACTGTTACCAGGGGTAACTCACACTTATGAAATTGTATATTCCTGTTTGCTTACATATTCTTTGTAAAGACCATATCTGTAACATTCTTTCTATATTATGTGAAATATGCTGTCGTTGTTATTAATGTATCTGTTTATCTTGGAGCTTTTCTCCCCAGGCCTCTGCTGAAAATGGTCATGAATCCAGTCTGACTATCCCGGTCAACAAATGTAAAATAAATAAGTGCTCTTGGAAACACATATGGATAAACTGGCAAGAAATGACTTCTGAGGTAAATCAGACAGAAGGAGAGAATTGTGGGAAGTCAGAGTTCTCAGATCAAAAGCTCTGGTAGAAGATGCTGAGGTTGAATCTGATTGGATCCAATGGCCTAAATACTGAATCAGAAGAAAATAGACAACATCTCATCTCATGTTTCGGGACAAGTATGTTCAGTGTCAATGTACTAAGTGACGTCATACATTAGCTAAATGCAGATATTTAAACCCAGAGTCCACCAGCATGTCCCAACTACCAGTGAGCAAATTTCTCCCCAAAAATAATAAAGCCTCAGTAACAACAACAATGCTGATGAGTAACGCCTGGTTTCATGGCACTGAGGTAAAGAGCCTAGTCTGCAACAGAGGTGACTGGAGTGTGATTAGCAAACCCAGCAGTGAAGGGGAGAGTTAGGGCCATCATAAATGTTGTCATAGCTGTGATGTTTTAAAGAGTTAGGGCCATCATAAATATTGTAGCCGGGATGTTTCGAGGAGTTAGGGGCACCATAAATGTTTTCATAACCGGGATGCATTGAAAAGTTAGAGCCATCATAAATGCTGTCACAGACGGGATGCTTCGAGGCGTTAGGGTCGTCATAAATGTCACAGCCGGGATGTTTCGAGGAGTTAGGGGCACCATGAATGTTGTCATAACCAGGATGATTTGAAAAGTTGGGGCCATCAAAATCATTGTCGTAGCTGGGATGTTTCGAGGAGTTAGGGCCACCATAAATGTTGTCATAACCGGGATGCTTTGAAAAGTTAGGGCCATCATAAATGCCATAGTCAGGATGCTTCAAAGAGTTAGTGACATCACAATTGTTGTCATAGCCAGGATGCTTCCAAGAGTTAGGGCCATCATAAATGTTGTCATAGATGGGATGCTTTGAAGAGGTCGTCATACCCAGGATGCCTCGAAGAGTTACGGCCATCATAAATGTTGTCATAGATGGGATGTTTTAAAGAGTTAGGGCTAGAATAAATGCTGTCACAACCTGGATGCTTCGAAGAGTTATTACCATCATAAATGTTGTCATAGCCAGGATGCCTCGAAGAGCTAGGGCCATCATAAATGTAGACGGGATGTTTTGAAGATTTAGGGCAATCATAAATGTCAAAGATGAGATGCTTCAAAGAGTTAGGGCCTTCATAAATGTTGTCATAGCTGGGATGCTACAAAGAGTTAGGGCCATCATAAATGTTGTCATAGCTGGGATGCTATAAAAAGTTAGGGCCATCATAAATGTTGTCATAGCCGGGATGCTACAAAGAGTTAGAGCTATCATAAATGTTGTTGTAGACGGGATGTTTTGAAGAGTTAGGGCCGTCATAAATATTGTCATAGTCAGGATGCTTTGTAGAGTTAGGGCCATCATAAATGTCATATTTAGGATGCTATGAAGAGTTAGGGACATCATAAATGCTGTCATAGCTGGGATGCTTCAAAGACACTAGCAACCCTCTTGCCTGCCTGAATGATGGTCCCTTAGGATGGCTTTCACCTTTGAGTTTCTGTAGGGTTCCTCACAATGTCAGAACAAACTGGCTCAAGTTTAATAAGGACCAGAAAGAAGCCCAAGGAATAAACTTCAGAAAGCTGAATCCTGAAGCAGAATCATGACAAAGGCAACCTAATTCAAAGTCACAAGTGAAAAGCTGAGGCAATAATACTTGGCAAATCCATGCAATGAACTATAAGTAATAGCAGTGCAGATACTTGCAATACATGCACTCTTGAAGCAAGTACTGGAAGAACCCACACCTCTGGTAGGGAACCTTTGACTTCATAATTTTCCAAGCAACAGTTCACCACATGTTTATCTGGCAACTGTGTGAACCTTTACCCCCTAAGGAACAAAGGGAAAAATGGCTCTTCAGACGTCCTAAACTTATGCAAGTTGTGCTGGTAAGACTGAATCAACAGTTCAAATACAGGATGTGAGGTGCTCTTCCACCAAGTTTCTGCTCTGTCAAAGAAAACAGCCAGATGAACAGACAACTTTATGGAAAAAAAAATATGGGATAGTTCTAACAGATACGATCCTTAAGAAAGGCCAGATATGATTCCTGCATACAATGATGAGAAGCTACAAAAATCCTGCAGCAGCCACAGGAAATAACATTTTGAAAGAGGCAACCCAACAACGCCAAGCAAGAAAACTCAAATTTCAGATGGGCAAGTCTGTCAGTCATGAAGCTCAGATTCCAAGGAGGGGAAGTGTTCTTCAGAGGAGGATAGAAAAACAGTGCTCTTTTAAGGACCTACTTGCCTATCCAGTGATGGGCTACAAAATCCTTGTTTCCCTGAGGTCATGATGCACAGAAACAGCTGACATATTCACCTTGACCACGGAAAATTAAAGTCACATTGTAAGGGTGCCTAAGAATGTTTAGGATGACCTGAAAACTAGTCAAATAGGATAGCAGAGAGCACCACTCCAAGAAAATAAATAACTGCCATCTCCACTAGTGTAGAGGGATAAACCCTGGACTAGAACCCAAATAACCCAAGTTCAGTTAGCACCTTGGGCCCTGTTGGGGCAGCGTGATGCGTTTTTTTTCTGCTCTTCTTTCTTTGGTGCTTCAAGTACGGGTGACATGATGGTGTGGGGTGGTTCTCTGCAGCCCCACTGAAGACCAAGACTAACAAAAGTAGCCAGGTTTAGGTATTTGACAGGACTGGGTAGTGCTGCCAACTTTGGGGAGTTGGGAACATTCCTAGCTAAGCCCAATTGCAGGCACTGGTCTACAAGAGACATTAGTGTGCAGAGGCTAGGGCCTCTTCTTAAGTTAGAACCTCTATGAGCAGTAATGAGTGAGGAACTGGCAATGCGAGTATGGAAGGTTTACTCTGGATACTACTCACTACAGCACTGAGGGAGTACAGACAGAGGAGTCAGTTATATCTCACCTACCATAATGACACCTGCATCCTGAAGCATGCAAACGGGACATTACTGCAGAAACAAGAAAAGCCATGAACTCAAATATAATCCAGGGAGAAAAAAATGAAAGAACTGTTTCCACCCGGAGGCACAGATCTGCCAAGTGCATGACTTCTTAACAGCCACAGTAATCTTTAAGGCTACAGTCAAAAGGTGCATTGAGCTCAAGAGCGATCTACATTAGGAGTCAGGGGCCCTTCAGTTGATGTGGCTTCCATACTAGCAGTGGAGAACATGCTTGGCTTGGAGCAAGATGAGAACATGAAACACCACAATTCTCAGGACAAAAATGACGTAAGGCCTTTCTTTGAACTTTGTCATGAAGTCTAGAATGTGGAATTGTGGTAATGGTATGAAAGTGGAAAGAAATCTCTTACATCATTCCAAACTACCCCCTTTCCCTATCACATTAAACAGAATACGGGACAGCACAATCTGGTATCTGCTGTTCCTTACTTTCATAGTGCCTCAATTCTGGAAGACGCAGACCAGACATGCCATGTCTGTCGGGCGACACAATGCCAGGGCATTAAAGGCTTCAGGGCCATTAGCCTAGTACACACCTATGAACCATCTGAATCTGCAGCTCCAGCATGGGATCAGAAGTGCTGCTTAGAAATTCTGATAAGTCGTTTACTTCTTGTGGAGTGTGAAAAGCTAACACAGTGATGGTCCTTATCTAAGACACATTGCCAGACAAACAAATATCTTGCTTGTTCAGTCCCCAAACCTTGGATCTGTTGCATACCAAATAGGAAATGGCCCCAGATGGAGCCTTGACTCCAAGGTTTTCAAAGCTATCTAGATTGCCGGAAGCTCCAAGTGGCTTTTGCAGAGCCCTCTCACCCGGGCGAAATCACAAACCTTGAACTTTACAAAACTAAGGTGTCTCTTTCCGTCAAAGCAGCCAACATTAGGAAATATGATGGGTTCAGATGCAGAAATAGAAGAGCTATCAGAAAAGCTTAGTAGGAGCTACCAAACTGACCAAAGCCCAACAAAAGAGACATGATGCCAGGAAAATCTCTTTCTGCAGTCATTGGTACCTCAGCTATCACTGCGACTGCTGAGCACTGAGGCATGCAAACAGCACCCTGGGCATCTCTCTCAAGCCCTGAAGGCATGTAGGGTCCCGGCCTGCACCAAACAATGTGCTCTTACCCATGCCGTCAGATCCAAGGCTTTCTAGATCTTCTCCCAGGGTAGGAATTACAGGCACGGAGGTATGCTCATCTGTAGAACTCTGAATGGGGAGGAGACATTTTCTTCATTTATCATGACCCCAATGACCCCGATGACACTGCAATGAGGAGAACATCCACCGCAGACAAAATTAAAGGAAGGCCTGGATAGACTGAAGTGTAGCTTATGGAAGTCTTACAAATAATGGCTGCACCATCCTGTGTTTTTTAAATCTTTATTATTAATTACATTGCAGCCCAACAGAATCATTTCAGTGTCTGTGGCGTGCATTTAGCCAGATCTCAGACAGAAATCCAGCTGTCAACATTTGTATTTATTTTTCAAGCCACAGGCATTAATGTGGCAAAATCTAAGTCATGGCAATTTAAGCCATGGTGTCCAGGTGTGGTTATCAGTTGTAATAGGTGACTTACTACAGCCTGGGTTCAGGTGAACATCCCTACAAGTGATCAGATCTATAAGCTATTTTTATTCAGTATTAGTATTATTGTAGAGAAAGAGTACCCTAATAAAAACACCCGAAAATACCTACAATTAAAGAACAGAGGAGATGCAAAGTAAAAGGGTGGTCAGGACCACTACTTTGGGGGGTTTTAACACAATTCCTGATAAGGGGCAGCATGAGACTTCCATGGACACCGCATAATTAGTAAGATAGGATACGGATAAACAGCAGTGATACAACTGAGTGACCACAAACAGATTGAGGTACATGAGGACAGGATGAGAGAGATGAAGGAAGCAAATTTGTAGAAGATGCATCAGAAAAAATATAGCAGGCAGTAAAAGGAAGGACTGAGGCTACTGAAAACAGAAGAGAATAACTAATGGACAACGACAAAAGAGAAGGGGTGCACAAAGTAGCTGCGGCGGATTGAAGTTATGTAAGATAGTGGAGGCCCCTGGATATCTTACTAGCTAAAATTTAGGGGTGGGGAGGTGGTAGGATTAAGTAGATGTGGGGTGACAGCTATTTTATCTAATGATGTTTAAAAGAAAAACAGAGAAATATCGGGTTACAGAAGCTATGAACATAAATAGGTAAAGACAGCACTATAACAGAATAACGGTAATTCAATAGTAACAGACATAAGTAGGAGGCAGAAGGGACAAGAGGCTATATGGACTACAGAGTAATCACATGTTATCCAGCAAGAAGCACTCACAACCCAATATAATGTGAAAACCTAAGAATGCAGCTACTTTCAGGTAGGGTCTATAAACACTGATCATCTATGGAGTACAAGATGTTTTTGGTTCTAAAAAGTTATTATTGTTTATCGCTTCTAAAGGGTCAACAGATTAAACTAATATGGATCATAGTGACAGAGTTACTACAAGGATCTGAAAGTTACCTGCTGCTTAAAGATTACATCTAGTAAGCAAGTTCTAATTTAAGTTGGGTACAACTTTAAAGCTTGAAAACTGAAACAGAGTAATGAAAGGAGGAGACAGAAGAGTAGCCATAAATGGAATGGTTTAAGGGGAAACTAGGGATGGGAGCAGCAGAAGGGTGAAAGCAAGAGGATGAATCACAGATCAATGATCACTTCCAAGGCACACCCAAGCAGAGGGATCAATGATTACCTCCAAGGCACACCCAAGCAGAGGGATCAATGATTACTTCCAAGGCACATCCAAGCAGAGGGCTCAATGATCACTTCCAAGGCACACCCAGAGGGCTCAATGATCACTTCCAAGGCACACCCAAGCAGAGGGATCAATGATCACTTCCAAGGCGCACCCAAGCAGAGGGATCAATGATCACTTCCAAGGAACACCCAAGCAGAGGGATCAATGATCACTTCCAAGGCACACCCAAGCAGAGGGAATCAATGACTACCTCCAAGGCACACCCAAGCAGAGGGCTCAATGATCACTTCCAAGGCACACCCAAGCAGAGGGATCAATGATCACTTCCAAGGCACACCCAAGCAGAGGGATCAATGATCACTTCCAAGGCACACCCAAGCAGAGGGATCAATGATCACTTCCAAGGCACACCCAAGCAGAGGGATCAATGATCACTTCCAAGGCACACCCAAGCAGACGGATCAATGATCACCTCCAAGGCACACCCAAGGAGAGGACAACTTACTGAGTAGATCTGAGGGACTAGACGCTAATGCTAACTGCAAGACTTCTGTGGACTTTTGTTCTCACTGACAACACCGCCCTTAAGTATACACAGGAAGGTGTGGATTCTACAACATAACTGCATGTAATACATTGGTGTCATTTATTTATACAACATAATTGCACATAAGACATTGGTGTCGCTTATTTATGCAACGTAATTGTATGTAATATACTAGTATTTATACAACATACTTGCACTTAATACATTAGTGTCGCTTATTTATACAACATAATTGCACATAATACATTGGTGTCGCGTATTTTTGCAACGTAATTGCACGTAATACTTTGGTGTTGCTTATTTATACAACATAATTGCATGTAATATATTGGTGTTGCTTATTTATACAACATAATTGCATGTAATATATTGGTGTTGCTTATTTATACAACATACTTGCACTTAATACATTACTGTCGCTTATTTATACAACATAATTGCAGGTAATACATTGGTGCCGCTTAGTTATAAAACATAATTGCACATAATACATTGGTGTTGCTTACTTATACAACATAATTGCACATAATACATTGGTGTCGCTTCTTTATATAACATAACTGTATGTAATATACTGGTGTTGCTTATTTATACAACGTAATTGTACGTTATACATTGGTGTCGCTTATTTATACAACGTAATTGTACGTAATAGGTAGGTTCATATGTAGGTAGGTAGGTAGTTAGTAGGCTATCTGCCCGAGGGCATTTATAAGCCTAGCCAGAGTGTGTCAGCTTTCGCCGCCCCACTGATTAATTAACTGAGCCTCTGTCAAGAAGAGCCAATGAAGTGATCCCAGGGGTGTATTTTCTGTTACCTAACCACTCGTCAAGGTTTCTCTTGAAGAGTGTTAGTGAGGGGCTCTGCCTAATGTAGTTAGGAATTTTGTTCCAAAGCATGGGGAGTCTCTGTGATAGGAATCTATCCTTCCAGCATGTTCTATTTATTGCTGTGGCGAGGATTAGCTCACTAGAGCGAGTGGCTCGCAGTGACTTGGATTTCTTTAGGTGGAGCATGTCCATCAATTCTGAGTTGGACATGGCTTTGTAAGTCAGGCAGAGATCACCTCTGAGTAAGCAATATGCCACTGAGTACAGCCAGAGTTTTTCCAGTCGGGCTGCATAGGACATATATTTGAGGCCAGTAATCCTCTTGGTGAGGTACTTTTGTGGTCTTTCCAGCTGTTGGAAGTGTCTTGTGAGGTACATCCCAAATGGGGCACTGCACTCTATGATGGGTCTGATGAGTGACGAGTAGAGGGGCACTATAACCTCTTTATTTCTAGATGCAAACCCTTTAGTAATTACATGGGCTACATAGAAGGATTTCCTAACTATGTTGGCAATATGATTGTCAAAGGAGAGATTACTATCTACCTGGGTCCCCAGATCTCTTATTACCTCTTCTGTATTAAGGGGAGTGCCACCTATGTGGTAATTCATGGGTGTTTTATTTTTCCCAAACGGGATGACTATGCATTTTTTGGCATTCAGCTTGAGACCATGACTTTGACACCAGGTGTCTGTCTCAGTAAGGCCCTTTTGGAGAATGTCCGTGTCAGCTGCAGAGTCAATTATGGCTCCCAGTTTGCAGTCATCAGCGATCTTGGTTAGCCACAGTCCTCCTGTGTGTGCCTGTACTTCTGAGAAGTATAAGCCAAACAGTAGGGGTCCCAGGACCGAGCCTTGTGGGACACAACTTGTGACTGGTTTAGAGTCGGATCTGGAGCCCACTATTCTTACCGTGTGAGTTCTGTCTGTAAGCCAGTTGGCAACCCATTTCGTGACGTAGGGGTTTATGTTCAGGCTGGTGAGTTTTTCTATAATTCCTGAGTGGGGAATGGTGTCAAAAGCCTTGGCAAGATCAAGGTAGGCTGTGTGAACCACCTTCCCTACATCTATGGCCTTGGTGACTGTCTCAAAGAAGTCAACCAGGTTTAGTAGGCATGATCTGCCCTTAACAAAGCCAAACTGGGTCGGGTCAAGTATTTGGAGGTTCCCAATGTCTTTGTTAATGAGTTCCATGATGATGCACTCCATAGCCTTGCAGACCAAGCTAGTCAGGCTTATGGGGAGATAATTACCAGGGTCAGTTGTGGCCCTTCCTTTGTGGAGCGGAATAACCGCTGCTGTGCGCTTTCTATGGGCACATAGCCTGTAGAGATGCTGAGGTTGAACAGTGCTTTTAGATGGGGGGGGGGTTAGTACATTCTTTAGTTCATGCAAGACGGAGCCTGAGACACCATCTGGCCCCATTGACGCTGTGCTTTTGGCTTCTGAAAGGACTGTTTTCACATGCGCGTCTGCGATTTCCGTGACACTACACTTTTCCGGTATTGTTGTGAGTCCTTTTGGGGTAAGAGGGGGGGGTGAAGTTTGCACTGAATCTATCTGCCAGGATGTTGGCAATATCAGTGGGTTCAGTATATTTTGTGTTATTTTGCACTAGCTCAGAGCATATCTGTGAGTTGCCACTTAGATTCTTGACATAGCTGAAGAAGGCTTTGTGGTTATCATTCGAATCCTTGGCTATTTTTCTTTCGAAGTTAGCCTTGGATGGTTTTATGAGAGACCTTAGTTTCTTACTGGTACTGATCAGGGATGTCTTTCCTTCTTGGGATTTGCTTTATTTCTGAACTAGTTTCCTCCTTCTATTGTATAGCCTGTTTATGGCAGGGGTCCACCAGACTGGTTTCCTTCTCTTAGGGGAGTGAGTCTTGGTTTTGCTAGGGATGGCACGATCCATGCATCCTTGTAGGTGCTCATAGAGTGCATTTGTAAAGGTTCCTGCATCTTGGACACTGTTATCCTTTAGCGTGGGGGCTGTGAAACGTACCACCTCTGTTTTAAGTAAGGTGAAGTTTGCTATAGAAATGTTTTTCACTGTGGTTTCCTTGGTTGGGGGTGGTGGTGTGGGCATCCGGAGTGATTAGTTGATGGTTTGATCTAACCAGTGATGGGTTGACCTCCGGTGCGGAACACCTGTCGCCCATGTTGGTGATGACCAGGTCCAATATATTTTCACCTCTGTTAGGGAAGTTTACCAGCTGATCCAGGGCATTTGAGTTGATAAATTACAGGAAGTCCTGGACCTGGGAGTTTGTATTTGAGTAGTTTTCCCAGTTAACGGTAGGGTAATTGAAATCGCCCAATATCAGGGTGTTTGGTAGGACCTTCATGTTTTCCAGTGTCTCCAGAAAGGCAGAGTGGTGGTCCTGGGTCATGGAGGGTGATCTGTAGCAGGCCACAATTTGCATTGCAAATTTGCCCGATGTTAGTTGCACATGGATGATCTCAAAGGTATCATGCTGCGTCACTAACTTGGAGGTGTAGTTATCCTTGATGAATATGGATACACCCCATCCTTTTGTGTTTCAGTCCATGTTCTGTGGTCGAAATGTGTGGTATGAGTTGTAGCCTGGTAGTGCTGGGGTGTAGAGCCTTGAACCAGGTTTCAGTTACTGCACAGATGTCGACGTTCTCCATACTGAGAAGTGCTTAGAGCGTGTGCATTTTGAGATTTAAACTCCTGGCGTTGAGTAGCATAACCCTTATTTTTTTATTTGTGCTGTTTACGGAGGTGGGTTTGACTTTTGAGCCTTGCCTAAAAAAGGCACTATGGGGGCAGCAAGAGCCTTGGCCAGTATTTGAAAGCCTAGGGGTGACAGGTGCAAGCAGTCTCCTGCGAAGCAACGAGGCTAGTCGAGCATGTCGTCCCAGGCTGACAGACACTGGATCCCCTTTGAATGATACCAGAAACTTACCCAATTATTGAAATTGATCATTTTTTCTTTATACTGCAGTATCATTCTTGGTGAGGGCAGGATGCTACTCAGGGTCAGGGTCATACCCCCTGGGCTACATTATCAGAGAGGTCTTCTATGTCTCTTTTCATGTAGTCCAGGGAGGTACATCTCAGGTAATTCACACCAACATGAACAATGACAGAGTCATATTTGTACTTGTTCTGGAGTGACCTGAGTGCTTGTGTTATGTGGCGGATTCTGGCTCCCGACAGGCAGCTGACAGTAACCTTCTCCTTGTCCAGCCTAGTGAGTGGGCCGTCAGTGTGCCTGACTATAGAGTCGCCTATTACTAGTGTGTTAGGTATGTTATTTCGCCTTAAGGGCTGTGATTGTGCGGCACACTGATTTTATGTTTTATGTGTTGTCCGGTTTGTGACGGGAGGTGCAGGTTTTTTTGGGTGGCTGCTTTGGAGGTCTCTGATGCTTTTGCAGGTTTTTATTTAGAGCCTCCGAGTATGATTTTGTGTATTTATGTGTATTTTTTGCCAGTGCTGGTTTAGTATCTCTATGTGAGGCTGGCGGTGTGGTGCAAGTGTTAACCTTCTCCTCATGACTGCCTATTCCAGTCTTGGGTGGAGAGAGCTTAGCCTCCAATTTAGCTATATAATTGCATCTCTCGCATATGTTAATGTTTTGTGGTAGGAGGAGAGGGCTGTCGTGTACATGAGGCAGTTGTAACATTGCCTCAGGATACCCAGGTTTACCAGCTGGACTAGAGGGTATACCTGAAATTGCCCTTTGGTCATGTCTGAATAGTAGGGTGAGCTGCTTAGTCGCTTTGTTGGTGAGGGGTGAATAATGAGCCTTGCCCTGCTGGGCAATCAAGTGTCAGGGTATATTAGTGCTTGTTATTAGGTCTGAGCAAGTGGTGGACTGTACGCTTAGGTTGAGAGTTAGACTACTTTCAAGGGAAAAACTGAAGAGGAGACTTAGTGAAGCCGGGAATAATTTAGCCCTAGCTAACCGGCACTGCCCAGAGGTGCAGAACCGTGCAAACGAAATGAAAGAGAGAGAAATTAGCCCAAAATGGCCTATAAACTACTAACTTCTGGCTGGAACCACTCCTCCAGGGAAAGATGGCTGCTCAAAGCTCCCTCTCTCACAGGTGAACAGAGGAACCTCCTTCTATCCAAGTAAGGTGTGGACAACTCAGAAAGTTGTAACATAACCCTGAATTCAGCACTAGCCTGAAAACTGGACTATACTAGCTTAGAAAGGTGGGAAACAAGGAACTTTTTTAAAGATAAGGCAAAAACAGTAAAACATACACTTAAAACAGCTTTAAACGACTACAAACAGTAAAAATACACTTAAAACAAGTTTAGATGACTATAAGCAATCAGAAAAGGCTTTTAAACAAATTACCCAATTAACCAGTAAAAAAAAATCTCAAAACTGAGCCCTGTTCCTGTAGTCTTCAATCAGACAAGTTCTAACTGCACACTCCTGCCACTGGGGTGCAGGGGAACCTTCTCCAAAAAGAAGGCCTGGATTAGTGCTCAAGTTATACAAACAAAGCTAGATTCAGCAGGCCTGAATCTAGTTTATGCGACAGCAAACAAGGCAGACCAATTTCAGTAAGGAACAGTTCAAATATGCAGGCACTATAAGCCTCTAACCAGAAATTCCCAGCTCAGAAGGGCAGAGTCCAGCCTCTCCTCCCACAAGAGTGCAGACCACAAACCTTCTTAATGTAAAATGACTGGCCTGAAGCCCAAGTACTTAAACCAGAACTAATACACTTTTAGAATAACAGACACTGAGCCTTCAATCAGCAGTTTCCAACTTAGAAGGATGTAAGCTACCTGTCTTGCCACAACAGTGCAGACCACAAACCTTATTAATGTAAAACAACTGGTCTGAAGCCCAAGTGCTTAAACCAAAAGGCTTAGAATGACAGCTACACTTTAATCAGGTTACTACCAAGCACTAATAAATACAATTGAATACTTTTAAGAAGGCCTGGATTAGTGCTAAAGTTATACAAACAAAGCTAGATTCAGCAGGCCTGGATCTAGTCTATGCTACAGCAAACAAGGCACACCAATTTCAGTAAGAAACAGTTCAAATATTCAGGCACTATAAGCCTCTAACCAGAAATTCCCAGCTCAGAAGGGCAGAGTCCAGCCTCTCCTCCCACAAGAGTGCAGACCACAAACCTTCTTAATGAAAAATGACTGGCCTGAAGCCCAAGTACTTAAACCAGAACTAATACACTTTTAGAATAACAGACACCGAGCCTTCAATCAGCAGTTCCCAATTTAGAAGGATGTAAGCTACCTGTCCCGCCACAACAGTGCAGACCACAAACCTTCTTAATGTAAAACAACTGGTCTGAAGCCCAAGTGCTTAAACCAAAAGGCTTAGAATTATAGCTATACTTTAATCAGGTTACTACCACACAGTAATAAATACAATTGAATACTTTTAAGAAGGCCTGGATTAGTGCTCAAGTTATACAAAGAAAGCTCGATTCAGCAGGCCTGGATCTAGTCTATGGTAGAGCAAAGAAGGCGCACCAATTTCAGTAAGAAACAGTTCAAATATGCAGGCACTATAAGCCTTTAACCAGAAATTCCCATCCCAGAAGGGCAGAGTCCAGCCTCTCCTCCCACAAGAGTGCAGACCACAAACCTTCTTAATGGAAAATAACTGGCCTGAAGCCCAAGTGCTTAAACCAGAACTAATACACTTTTAGAATAACAGGCACTGAGCCTTCAATTAGCAGTACCCAACTTAGAAGGATGTATGCTACCTGTCCTGCCACAACAGTGCAGACCACAAACCTTCTTAATGTAAAACAACTGGTCTGAAGCCCAAGTGCTTAAACCAAAAGGCTTAGAATGACAGTTACACGAAGCAGTAATAAATACAATTGAGTACTTTTAAGATGCTGCAAAAGTAAAATAAAGTAATCAAGTAGGAAGAAACACAAATACAGTAAAAGCAAATGAATAAAGTGCAATTTTTTTTTTTGAGTGAGCAAATGAGATGGGCCCAGGAGGAGTATCCAAATGCAAATTTACAAGAGGGACGGGCAGTTTCAAAGCCACCAAGATTAACACCAAAACAGAAGCAGGGAGGGTGGGTGGGGAACTAACTGAAAAAAACAGAGCCACAACTTCCAGCTAGATAGTATTCAATGCAATACAAATAAATCAATTTAAATGCTGTATTATTTGAAAAAAGTGCAGATAAAGATTTACTTAAATTCACTTATACGTCCAGTTGATTGCAGGTAGGTCTTAGCCAGCCAAAGCTCAGAGTTTAAGCAGAAAATAATCCAAAATGTACCCCTTATACTACCACAGCAAGGCTAGCCACCCGGCGGTTTAAACCTTGGCTCTAGATTATTGTCACTGAAGAAGTGACACCCGACCCATTGAGCAAAATGGGGAAAATGGGTGTCGCTTATTTATACAACATAACTGCACGTAATACATTGGTGTCGCTTATTTATACAACATAATTGCACATAATACATTGGTGTCGCTTACTTATACAATATAACTGCATGTAATACATTGGTGTCGCTTATTTATGCAACATAACTGCACATAATACATTGGTGTCGCTTATTTATACAACATAACTGCACGTAATACATTGGTGTCGCTTATTTATACAACATAACTGCAATAAATTGGTGTTGCTTATTTATACTACATAACTGCACGTAACACATTGGTGTCGCTTATTTATACAACATAACTGCACGTAATACATTGGTGTCGCTTATTTATACAACATAACTGCACGTAATACATTGGTGTCGCTTATTTATACAACATAACTGCACGTAATACATTGGTGTTTATTTATACAACAGAATTGTACTTAATACATTGGTGTCGCTTATTTATACAACAGAATTGTACATAATACATTGGTGTTGCTTATTTAACACATTATTCTGTAGTTCTGCAGCCCACAGCCCAGACTGGCCTTCGGCCTTTCCTAGAAATAATGGAATTAAGGTGGTGATGGGGCACAATAACGGGGCTTATGCAGGTATTTTAAACATTAGTTCTGTAGCTCTGCATCAGAGTGGCACAGAGGATAGTGTTGTCACCTCACATCAAGAGGTTCCCCAATTCAATTGTTGGCAGGGGTGCCTTTTGTGGTCAGTCTGCATGTCCTCCCTGTGTTCGTGTGGGTCTCCTACAGGTGCTCCAGTTTCCTCCCACATTCCAAAGACATGCAGCAGGTGGATTGGACACTCTAAACTAGCCATAAGTGTGAGTGTGCATGAGTGTGAGTAGTGTGGAAGAACTAACATGGAAGGCTAGCCACCCGGCGGTTTAAACATTGGCTCTAGATGATTGTCACTGAAGAAGTGACACCCGACCCACTGAGCAAAATGGGGAAAATGGGTTGTGGATGGACTGATGGGGGCATTCTGTAAGTTTCAACCCAGTACAGGTTTGCAACGGAAGCACAAGAATGGTGGGGAGGGGGCTACTTCAACGACAATGTATTCTGGTTCATTTGCTTTACTTCATCTGTTTTACTTAAACCTGTAATTAGGTACAGCCTATTTTCAATAAACAGTGTAATAAAGTGCAAGAAAAATTCAAAATAGTTCTGATAAAGTAACTTCCAAGCATCTTCTTAAGTACAAATTTAATAAACTTGAGATACACCCATTTAAAATATCATCTGACAACACAACTGCTCTATGAATATTACAATTCTTAGATTTATCTTTGTTAATCGTATGAATTACTACAGATTTAATTATCTATAACTGTCAATCATAGCAGTTATTACAATAAGCAAAACAACTGACATTAAGCCAACGGTGCGTATAGCATGTTAAGTATACAAAAATTGGCTGTTACTAGCACTACGTACAGAATAAAGTATGAGATTACAGTCCAATATTTAACAATGATTTCACCAGAAACAAAAATTAGAAGTTATGTACCTACCATAACGTTCCATGTTAGTTGTCTTCTCTCGCCTTCTTTCTTGCTGGATGGGTTCGGAGCCGATCCTCGGCTCACTCGCACTTGCTTTAGCTCGAGAACTCCTTTTACCAGCTCGAGGCAACCCTATATCCCATGATGCAAGGCAGAACTACCTCAGATCTCGTTTGGCAGCTAACTTACCCTGCTAAAGGTTATCCTAACCAAATTAGGAACAAAGTTTCCTAAAAGAAGTCCTCATAACAAAGATCCAGAGGAAACAAACTATTAGGAACTCTTCAAGATCTGGCCAGGCCAGGGGGAAGGAGGGAGGGACGCAAGAAAGAAGGCGAGAGAAGACAACTAACATGGAACGTTATGGTAGGTACATAACTTCTAAATGTTAAGTTGTCAATCTCGCCTTCATTCTTGCTGGATGGGACCACGTCCCTAGCACCTGAATCCCGGGTGGCTCAACGGAACAGACTCTTGAGAACTGTGGAACCAAAACTGGCCCTATCTCTGGAGGCCAAATCCAACTTGTAATGAGAAACAAAGGTATGAGGCGTGGCCCAAGTAGCTGCTGCACAAATGGTATCAATGGGAAGTCTATCCTGAAAAGCTGCAGAAGTGGATAGACTCCTGGTGGAGTGTGCTTTTGGCTTAGAAGATAGTTGTTTGCCTCAGAGAGAGTACACATAGGAAATGGTGGAAGTCAACCATCTGGATAAGGTCACTTTAGAAACTGGAAGACCTAACCGACTGTCCAAGTAGGGAAACAACAAAATGTCTGGAGAGGATGCCTGAACCAGAAGACTGTCCAAGTAGGGAAATACCTGGATCCCCCCTTAGCCTGCCAAAGGCAGTCATAGGAGTTAGCCATGTTGTGAATACTCTTGGGGCAGTAGAAAGGCCAAAGGGCAAAACAGAGAAATGAAATTCCAGAAAGCAACAGAAAAATGTAAAAACTCGCAGAAAAGGGGATGAATCGTGATATGAAGATAAGCATCCTTGAGTTCCAGAGACAGCAGATAAGCCTGAGGAAGCAGAAGAAGGAATAAAGTCAGAAGGGATAACATTTGAAACGAGAGAGGACCTTCAGAAAGGTGTTTATATGAGAGAGGTCCAAAATAGGTCTCCAAGTGCTCTTTTTTTCTGGGCACCAAAAACATTCTGGAGTAAAACCACTTCCCCCTTTGGGAAACTGGAACTTCCTGAAGTTTCCTGAGTCAAGAGATCCTGAAGCACCCCTGGAAAGAAGGGTAACTGCTCCTGAGATGGCTAAGGAATGCCAATAAAAGGGGGAAGAGATTTCCAGACCATGAAATACCCTAGATGGATAATGGACAACACCAGGAGTCCTAACTAAGCTTTAACCACAAAGGGAGAGAAAGAGGAATAGGTTCGTAGGTTCATAGGTTCATACTAGGCTATCTGCCCTAGGGCATTTATAAGCCTAGCCAGAGTTGTGTGGCTCTCACCACCCCTTATGTTGAAGAATACTATACCCATTAGTTTGCCGTGCCTCTGTCCAGCAGTGATACAGAGATGATCCCCGGGGTAAACCTACGATTTCCCATCCACTGGTCAAGATTCCTCTTGAACAGAGCCAGCGAGGTGCTCTGTCTCACATGGACCGGGATTCTGTTCCACAGCATAGGGAGTCTCTGGGTGATGAATCTGTCCCTCCAGCACGTCCTATTTATATCCGTGTTGAGGTTTAAGTCTCTTGCTCTTGTGGCTCTGGTGGATTTGGATTTTTTGAGGTGGAGCATGTCCATTAATTCCGGGTTGGCCATGGCCTTGTATGTCAGGCACAGGTCACCTCTGAGCAGACGGTACGTGACTGAATAGAGCTGGAGTTTCTTCAGTCGGGCAGCATATGGCATATTTTTGAGCCCCTTTATCCTTTTGGTGAGGAACTTTTGGGGTCTTTCCAATTGCTGCAGGTGTCAGGTAAGATACATTCTGAATGGGGCATTGTACTCCATCCGGTCCCATTGATGCTTTGTTTTTAGCTTTAGAGAGAGCAGCTCTCACCTGGGCATTTGAGATGATTGGGGGGCTACACTCTGCTGGGATAGATATTTCTCCTTTTGGGGGGGGAGGGGAGAAATTTTCACTGAACCTGTCTGCCAGTATGTTTGCAATGTCTGTGGGTTCAGTGATTTTTGTATCATTTTGGACTAATTCTGAGCATATCTGGGAGTTTCCACCCAGATTTCTAACATAGCTAAAGAAGGCCTTTTGATTGTCTTTTGAGTCCTTACATTTTTCTCTCAAAGTTGGCCTTGGATGATTTTATTAGTGATCGTAGTTTTTTACTAGTATTGATCAGAGATGTCTTCCCTTTTAGGGATTTTGCTCTATCTTGTAGCAGCTTTCTCCTCTTGTTGTAAAGTTTGTTTATGGCTGGGGTCCACCAGATCGGGCGCTTGCCTTTGGTGGAAAGGGTCTTGATTTTATTTGGGATTGCTTGATCCATGCAATCCTGGAGGTGCTCGTAGAAAGCATTTGTAAGGGATTCAACAGTGTGGGTTGTGGTTTCCAATGGCGCAGGGGCCTTGAAGGATACCACACCAGTCTTAAGAAGTGTGAAGTTGGCTTTTGAGAAGTTCTTCACTGTGGTCTTTTTTGTTGGGGGTGGATCTCCAGTGAGATTAGTTTATGGTCTGATCTCACCAATGAGGGATATACTTCCGGTGTGGAGCATTTTGTCCCCATGTTTGTGATGATCAGGTCTAGTATATTTTCACCTCTTGTGGGAATGGTGACAAGTTGTTCCATAGCATTTGAGTTTATGAACTCCAGGAACCTTTGGGCTAGGGTATTGGGGCTTGAGTAATGTTCCCAGTCTATGTTTGGGTAGTTGAAGTCACCCAATATGATGGTGTTTGGAGAGACATTTATACTCTCCAGTGTCTTCAGGAAGGCTGTGTGGGGTTCCTGAGTTTGAGAGGGTGGCCTGTAACATGCTACAAACTGTAGAGCAGTTTTGCCTATGGTTAATTGCACCTGAATGGTCTCTGATGCTTCGTGAGTTGCCACCAGCCTGGAGGTGTGGGTATCCTTGATGAATATGGATACATCCCCTCCTTTTGTGGTACGGTCCGGGTTTTGGGGCCGGAATGCATGATATGAGGTAAAACCTGATAGTGCCGGAGTGCTCTCAGGAGCCTTGAACCAGGTTTCAGTCACAGCACAGACATCAATGTTCTCCATACTGAGGAGGGCTTCGAGGGCATGCATCTTGAGATTTAGACTTCTGGCATTGAGCAGCATTACCCTTAGTTTTTTCCCATTATTGTTTTCTAGGCGGTGGGTTTAGAATTTGAGCCTTGTCTAAAAAGGCACTATGGGGGTGGCAAGAGCCTTTGCTAATATCCGAAACCCAGGGTGACAGGTGCAAGCCCCTTGGCAGCGTGGCTTGTCAAGCATGTCATTCCAGGCAGACAGACATTGGATCCCCTTAGAATGACACCAGAAATTAAGCCAATTATTTAAACTGATCATTTTGTCTCTGTATTGTGGCATCATTCTTGGTGAAGGTAGGATACTGCTCAGGGTCAGGGTCATACCAGCCTGGGCTCCTTTATGTATCTTTTCATGTAGTCCAGGGAGGTACGTCTCAGGTCATTCACACCGGCATGGACAATGACTGAGTCATACTTGCACTTGCTGTGGAGTGACTTGAGTGCTTGTGTTATGTGGCGGATTCTAGCGCCCGACAGGCAGCTTACTGTGACCCTCTCCTTGTTCAGTCTGGTGAGTGGGACGTCAGTGTGTCTGACTATGGAGTCACCTATGACAAGTGTGTCTGGCATTGTGTTTGGCCTTAAGGGCTGTGACTGATTTGCACACTGACTTTGTGATCTATGTGTTGCTTGTGTTATGTCATGAGGTGGCAGTTGTTTGGGTGTCTGCTTTGGAGGCCTCTGCTGTTTTGGTAGATTTTTGATCAGTGCCTCCAGTATGTCTTTGTGTGTTTATGTGTTTGATTTGTAGTTGTGATAGTTCTATGTGAGACTGGGTTTATGGTGTGTGTGGTTACTTTCTCCTCCTGTCTGGCTTTGCCAGTCCTGAGTTGAGAGAGCTCAGCCTCCAGTTTGGCTATATAGTTGCATCTCTCGCATGTATTTGTGTTTTGTGGGAGGAGGAGAGGGTTGTCTGTGTACATGAGGCAATTGTAACATTGCCTCAATATTCCCAGATTCACCAGCTGAGCAGGAGAGGATGCTAGCAACTGACCCTTTGACATGCTAGAAGAAATGAAAAAGTTTGCTGTGTAACTGAGTCAGAAAGGACCTATAGGGAAGTGGGTACTCAAGGGGGTTTTAAGCTAGTGAAGTACTTTGTATAATATAGAAGTGCTTTACCTGACTAAAAAATGCTTTAAGAACAAGTGCTGAGCTTTACAGACAGAGAATAGACTGTTTAGATTACAAGAAGAGCAGTTCCAAGGGAAAAAATGAAGAGCAGACTTTACGGAGCCAGAAATAGTTTAACCGGCGCTGCCCGATGGTGCTCTAGTGGCAACTCCGCACTAAATGCCGAAAAGGCAATAAGTCAGTAGTACAGGCTAGCACACTTTAGTGGGCAGCCAAACAATTAAATTAAACAGCAAACAAACACTTTTCGACTTGAATTAGACTAATTTCAACTAAAATGTACTTTTAAGTGCAGATAATAAAAAATGCAGTAAATAACTATGGGGTTGAGAAGAACAGGAAAGTCAGACAGCATCTGGTTTGTCAGGAAAAGGAGACATCTGTGGCACAAAAGTCTGGGTAGCTTTAGCAGGAGAGGCCAGTTTCCCACCCTTCTTACCCTTGGAGGGAGAGCGAGACTGCCTATGAACAAAAGCTGGCTTACTGGGGAAATTTCTCTGTAACTTAGGCACAGAAGAAACAAAAACATGTTTAAGTTTCTGCAAGGCCTTGCCCTTATCCTGAAGCGACTTTAACCAATCAGCCACAGCTTCAACAAACAAGTGTTTGTTGGCCAGAGGAGTATCCATCAATTTAGTCTCAATACCATCAGGCAAAGGTTGAAGCCAAAGCCAGGAATATCTCCTCATCACAGAACCAACGGAAGGCAGCAGCCCTAGAAGAAGCATCTGCTGCATCATAGCTACACAATGGAATGGTGAGCCCCCTGGGAAAAAGTCCAACAGCGAAAGAGCAGAAGTCTTCCCTTCAAAGTCTGGGAGATCAGAAAGTGCCTGACAGGTCTGGGAAATTAGAGCTAAATGTATTTGTACATATGGGTCTGATAACTGACAGCCCTAAAGGCTACGGTAGCAGAGGTATAAACCTTCTTACCAGCCTTTCCATAGTTCTGTTGTCTTTACCAATAGGAAGTAACTTAGTAGAAGGCAGCAACTGAGATGGCTTGTCAGATGCCACAGACATCAGAGAAGGGTCAGCAAAAGGACCGCTATACTGAAACTTACAGTCCTCAGTCACCCTATAAAATGGGGCAGGGGATGGGAAACAAGAGCTTTGGCATCCAACAAAGCAGCCAAAACAGGAGGAAGAGCAGAAGGTCTAGGAGAATCCATTTGCAGGACCTCATAACACTTCTTCTGTACCTCAGAAACCTGGGCACAATCCAATTTAAAGAAACTACATTGTTCTGGAGATTGTGGCCCCAAAATAAATTTCCACAAAAGGAGTGTCATGGTTGTAGATTTCTCTTCCTCAGACCCACAGTATAAAGGAGAGAAAATCTGAGATGAATAAGCAATGTATTCATTGTCTGAATCCACCTCCTCTTCAGAGGAATCCTGTTCCCTGAGTCTTTTAAGGGGAGCAGAGGACCAAGGGGGAGCTGAAACAGAAACTCCATGGGGAGGTTTCAAAGTCATCAGGACATTAAACAACCCCTGAGTGAAATTCTGCCATTCAATCTGCAGGTCCATAGGAGGGGGAGAATATGCTTAGCCTTTTGCTTTTTCATCCACTTTACAAACCGTAGAAGGCTCAGAACCCTGGATGGCATTCAATAGTAGTAGTCGGAACTTCCTCTCTGACTAAAATCTGAGGAACACCTCGACTCCTCGGAATAATCAGCCACAGTTCCCCTGGACATCCGAAGCGGATGTATGCAAAGCCTGCAAGAATCTGAATAAGGTTGGATCCATGCCCTTCTCCGAAATGGTCACTGCAGAAGAATTCAACAGCAGAGCCAGGAGATCCTCTGGGATTTCATTTGTCTCAGGAGAGACGTCCAAGAATCAGACCTAGATTTCATGATCTTCTTCATGGATGGCTGTCCCTCGGAGTGGGAAGTTCCTTCCACTGTGTCTTTAAGAGCTTAAGATACTGGTTCTCCAAACACAAGGCTAAAGAAGAAGGCTGATTATGGAGGGTCTTAGCAACAAAGGGAAACTAAACAGGACATATGGTCGTGGGAAGGACAGAGACAAAATAAGCGCTGCTTGTGATGGTCTTTATGGGGAACATCTCTCCCATACAGGCATTCACCCTTCTTGGATGACGTGAAACCCCACAAGCAACAATACAAAAGAAAAAGATAAGATCAAAAAATCCCAATAGGGCACGTAACTGAAACGGCTTGGTAAACCAGAAACAGAATGGGTGTTGTTCAGACTGACGATCAACAGACAGTATTCAAACTGCTGGCAAAGAATTTCTGAGGATGAATGCGTCTAGGCGATCACCTTTATGCCCTATGCTATGCAAGGAGCATACGTGTGACATATAGCACACCTTAAAGCAACCTAAAGGCTTTGGTATGCTGGCCAGACATCAGGCAACCTTTGGCAGGGGACCACTATTGTAATAAATACTGCAACAGTGAAATGAAGGACATCTCAGTCTAGTCAAGAAGGGGTAACAGGCTTTCTTGAGGGCCTAATATGAAGGACATCTTTTTCAAATTGTGTGACCTCAAATCAAGAAGATGACAGTGGATCCAGATGCAGACAGGTAGAGATGGATGGCAAATGGGATTAATCTGCAGAACTAGAATTGAGCAATTCACAAGAACATAAGGAATATATACAGACAAAGGGTCCTGCTCTTTGCTGTGGCACCAGACAGAAAATCCCTTCCACTCTGAAGGGTAATATTTTTCTAATAGTGCGTTTTCTCCTTGGAATCAAAACCCTATCAACCAGAAAGACGGTCATCCACGTAAGGAAATATTTGAATGCCACAAAGTCTGCAAAAAGCTATGCCAGGGCCTAGATATTTGGTCAAGACCTTCAAAGCTGTAGAAAGACCAGGGCAAAGCAGGGAAATGATAATGTGAGGAACAGACCGATAACTGTAGACGTCCTGAAAACAGCATGAACTGCAATACAAAGATAAGCATCCTTTAAATCTGTAGAGATTAGAAAGGCTTGAGGTAAAAGCATTAGTAACAAGGTCTAAACAGTTAACACTTGAAAGAGGAAGCTTTCGTAAAAGTGGTGAGAAAGGAAAGATCTAGGATAGGCCCACAAGAGCTTTCCTTCTTAAGAACTAGGAACATCTTGGAAGTAAACCCCTTGCACCTCTGGCAAGGAGGACTAGGATGAATCATGCCAAAGACAAAAGAAGTTGAAGCAGCAGGGAAATGAGGCGCTGGCAAGGTGGAGGTTGAGGATACCTACAAAGGATGGAAAGGACTTCCACACATTCTCCAGCGTCTTTGCATTACACACACAACCCACATGTCTGTTGTAATTTGCTGCCAAATGAGAAAGAACAGAGACAATCTTAGACACAGGAAACTGGTTCAGTGGTACAGTCACAGGAAAAAAGGATTATCAGGAAAGGAAGACTTCTGATCCCTAGAACTAAGAGCAAGTATAATTATAAATCCCTTTTTGGAAAGATATTAACCCTTTGGGGGGTTTCTCTGATGCATGCAAACAAAAGGACCTGCTTTTAAAGGGCAGTTCTTCTGGCACTTAGGAACACAGGAAAGGAAAATCTTTTTTCAGGTTATGCATGACTTTGCCCTTTCCTGTAACACCTTAAAGATATCAGCAGCCACAGATCCAAACAAAAATTCTGGGTGTCTAGAGTGGAATTCAATAAGTTAGCCATGACATCTTCAGGAAAGGACTGAAGCCTAAGCTGGGTTTACCTATGACTTACTGTCCTTGACACTGTCACCCTATTAGGGGCAATGGCAGCAACAGGAATTACTGCCTGAATCACGTATATCAGCTAAAGTTTGGAAAGAAGGGAGCACACATATCTTGTGACATGTGTCTAATGATTTACAGCTCTAAATGCTACAGTAGCAGAGGTATACACTTTTTTTCCCCATACCTATCCATGGCTCTGCTGTCTTTATCAGTAAGCAAGACCTTAGGGGAAGAAAGTAGCTTACTGGGCTTATCTCCTTCATGTTGATATGTAGATGCTGTAGTCTGGCAGGCCACTTGTCTTGTATCCACTTTCCATTTAGATGAGCTCCCAAGCAGTGTCCGAGGCATCTGTCGTTAAAATCTGACTCGCCTCTGGCCGGGTCACAGAGAGTCCTTGTTTAGGTGACATTCCTGAGCCCACCACAAGAATTCCTTTTGAAGGCAAGGTATTATTTGAATGACAGTGTCCAAATCTTGGCAGTGCTGTGTCCATACATTTTGAGATACCATTGCAGCTTCCTCATATGCAGTTTGGCATTGGGAAGCACCAGAATACAAGATGCCATGAACCCTAATGCTTGAAGGACTGTCCTTGCAGTCAGCACGGACTGATGAGATAGTTGATGGAAGTAAAGTGACAGACTCTTTTGTTTGTCCGGGGTTAAAAGGCCATCTGGGCTGCTGTATTCAGTCTCACACCCAGAAAGCACATGTCTTGAGAGGGTACTAGACTGGACTTTATTTCGTTCACAGAATACCCTAGGCATCTTAGCACTGCTATGACATATTCCAGATGCTGTAGAAGGTGTTCCTTTTCTTGAGCCAGAATCAGGCAGTCGTCCAAGTAAGGATAAATTTGAATGCCTTGAAGCCTGAAGTAAGCTATCACTGGAGCCAGAACCTTTGTGAATACTCTGGGCGCAGTAGATAAGCCAAAGGGCAATGCAGAGAACTGATAATGAAAATCTCCAGTTCGAAACCGCAGATACTTTCTGCAACTTAGCCTTATGGGCACATGAAGGTAAGCTTCCTTGAGATCCAAAGTTACCATCCAGTGATCCTTGCCCAGCAGAGGTAACAGTTGCTGTAACGCCAACATCTTGAACTTGGGAATGTCCAGATAAGTGTTGAGGATAGATAAATCCAAAATTGGTCTCCATGTGTTCCCCTTCTTTGGTACTAGGAACAGGCGAGAATAAAATCCAAGCCCCTTTCTGACACAGGGACTGGCTGAATAGCCCCTATCTGGAGTAACTGAGAAACTTGCTTGTGAGCCTCTTTTCTTTGTGGAGGAGGAACATCTGGCATGCCTTTGAAAGGGGCATTGTGTGGAAATAAAATCTGTACCCGTGATGAATGATATCCAGCACCCATCTGTCTTGAGTGATTAAATCCCAATTTTCTTTGAAAAGAGACAATCTTCCTCCCAAAGGAGCTGCCAGGACGAGAGTCCACTGGCAGCTGAAAAGGCAGGTCATTGGTTCTGCTTACGAAAGGACTGACCCCTGCCCTCACCAGAAGTCTGAGCAGGTGAACTGTCTGATCTAGGCCTAAACAAACCTTGAGCCCTGCCCCTACCACGCCTAGACCTACCCCTAGACTGGGAACCATAAGCAGGATATGTCCACCCCTTAGCAGGCCAATTTCTACTAAACTGGAGGCTGCACCTGCAAAAATCTTTAACAGTCTGCATAGACTTAGCTTTGTCCTCCATTTTCTTTAAAACTGCTTCCACAGGCGGTCCAAACAACACATCAGACTGTAAAGGAGCATCCAAAATCCTGGTCTTAACATGCTCAGCTAAATTCTGATCCTTCAACCATGCATGTCTGCGAAGAACAGAACTAGTAGCAGCCACCCTCGAGGAGGCCTGAACAGCATCAAAACCACACTGCAAAGAATGCTTACCCACTTGTTCAGACACATGAACCAAATCCAGCAATTCTTTACACTCAATACCTTCCGCCAAAGCATCCACCTTAGATTTCAATTGTGAAAGGAGATAATTCTGATATTTCAGCATATGAAATTGACAATTCAACGCCTCATGGCTAGAGTGGAAGAAGTATATACTTTCTTACCCCACCTATCCAAAGCCCTTGCCTCTTTATCAGAGGGTACAGGATTTTTAACCACAGAAGCTTTAACACCTTTAGGCCCCTGAGAAACAATTTCTGGGTCCGCCCTGGGACTCTTAAACAAATACTTATGAGCTTCGGCACCCTATAATACCTATCAGGCTTAACAGGAGCAGGAGGCAAGGAATCAGGGTTCAGAGAAGCCTCTGCAAAAACATCCTCCACCACATTCAACACAGGAGGAATAGCTAAAGGCCTATGCTGGGGCAAAACAAGAATTCCCTAAGCCTTTTCTGAGTCAGAGTAATCTTGGCCTTCCCATTTAAAGTGCTCCCTCATGGAGTGAAGAGTCTCTGAAAATGAAAAATCCTCAGGAGGAGAAGCTGAAGGAGTGGAATCATCCACATCAGAATCAGAATAAGTAGGAAACTCTTGCAAGTCTTCCACAGAAGACTCTGAAGCCTGTGAACACTGTTCAAAACTATCAAACTCCTGTTCCACCCTAGGCCTCTTATCAGGTGGGGCATAGAACCTCTAATCAAAGTAATCAAATCTTCTGCCATTTTAAGCATATGTTTCTTAGGCACAGAGCCCGAAATGCTAGGAGAAGCCCCTACAGAAGCTGAACTTGGCCTTCCTCTAAAAGAAGCTTTGGCAACAGAAGGAGAGGCCCTAACTACCTTGGGAAGAGAGGGAAGAACAGTTACCTGAGAAGCCCCTCAGCCTGGCCTACCTCCTGAGAGGGCACATCCTGTAACAGTAAAGTATCTGCCTGAGACTCCATAGAGACTCCTGGCAAAACCTCTGGCTCCCTGAGCCTTCTAAAGGACCGACGTCCGGGACTGCCGGTTCCTCACCCCTAGACTTCACTGTTTTGTCCTTGCGCTTCTTAGATGAAGCAGGCGTCGGAGCATCCGACGGCATATTATAATTGCAACGCTTCCCAAACACTAACCTAGCACAATCAAGCCTCCTCTTAATAGTGCGCTTGTTAAATCTAGCACAAGAGCGGCAACCAACAACGTCGTGCTCAGGCCCTAAACAAGGTATACACAATGTATGATAATCCCTATGGTATCTGCTTCCCACAAGAAATACCGTTATTCACTTTTTCTGACATCCGGTTAAATACTGAGGCAAGAAAAAACCAAAATGTTCCCCAACGGGGTTACTTAGCCAACTCAGTATTCGGTCTGAAACTCCGGTTTCGGAAAATCTCAGAACGCCAACCTGCACTCGCAAAATTGCTTCTGCATCGGACCATGCGGCAAAAAAGACTGAGGAAATGACGTCGGTCATGCGCATTAGTACCCTGACGTACTGACGTCAGTTTAAGGCGCCATGACCGACGTCAGCCTTATACTCTGGTATTCGGGCCGACTGGGACGCGGACTATACCCAATTGTCAGGACTGCAGCAAGGGAAGACGAAGAACATCTACATTGTTCTGGAGATTGTGGCCCCAAAATAAATTTCCACAAAAGGAGTGTCATGGTTGTAGATTTCTCTTCCTCAGACCCACAGTATAAAGGAGAGAAAATCTGAGATGAATAAGCAATGTATTCATTGTCTGAATCCACCTCCTCTTCAGAGGAATCCTGTTCCCTGAGTCTTTTAAGGGGAGCAGAGGACCAAGGGGGAGCTGAAACAGAAACTCCATGGGGAGGTTTCAAAGTCATCAGGACATTAAACAACCCCTGAGTGAAATTCTGCCATTCAATCTGCAGGTCCATAGGAGGGGGAGAATATGCTTAGCCTTTTGCTTTTTCATCCACTTTACAAACCGTAGAAGGCTCAGAACCCTGGATGGCATTCAATAGTAGTAGTCGGAACTTCCTCTCTGACTAAAATCTGAGGAACACCTCGACTCCTCGGAATAATCAGCCACAGTTCCCCTGGACATCCGAAGCGGATGTATGCAAAGCCTGCAAGAATCTGAATAAGGTTGGATCCATGCCCTTCTCCGAAATGGTCACTGCAGAAGAATTCAACAGCAGAGCCAGGAGATCCTCTGGGATTTCATTTGTCTCAGGAGAGACGCCCAAGAATCAGACCTAGATTTCATGATCTTCTTCATGGATGGCTGTCCTCGGAGTGGGAAGTTCCTTCCACTGTGTCTTTAAGAGCTTAAGATACTGGTTCTCCAAACACAAGGCTAAAGAAGAAGGCTGATTATGGAGGGTCTTAGCAACAAAGGGAAACTAAACAGGACATATGGTCGTGGGAAGGACAGAGACAAAATAAGCGCTGCTTGTGATGGTCTTTATGGGGAACATCTCTCCCATACAGGCATTCACCCTTCTTGGATGACGTGAAACCCCACAAGCAACAATACAAAAGAAAAAGATAAGATCAAAAAATCCCAATAGGGCACGTAACTGAAACGGCTTGGTAAACCAGAAACAGAATGGGTGTTGTTCAGACTGACGATCAACAGACAGTATTCAAACTGCTGGCAAAGAATTTCTGAGGATGGTACGTCTAGACGTCACCTTTATGCCCTATGCTATGCAAGGAGCATACGTGTGACATATAGCACACCTTAAAGCAACCTAAAGGCTTTGGTATGCTGGCCAGACATCAGGCAACCTTTGGCAGGGGACCACTATTGTAATAAATACTGCAACAGTGAAATGAAGGACATCTCAGTCTAGTCAAGAAGGGGTAACAGGCTTTCTTGAGGGCCTAATATGAAGGACATCTTTTTCAAATTGTGTGACCTCAAATCAAGAAGATGACAGTGGATCCAGATGCAGACAGGTAGAGATGGATGGCAAATGGGATTAATCTGCAGAACTAGAATTGAGCAATTCACAAGAACATAAGGAATATATACAGACAAAGGGTCCTGCTCTTTGCTGTGGCACCAGACAGAAAATCCCTTCCACTCTGAAGGGTAATATTTTTCTAATAGTGCGTTTTCTCCTTGGAATCAAAACCCTATCAACCAGAAAGACGGTCATCCACGTAAGGAAATATTTGAATGCCACAAAGTCTGCAAAAAGCTATGCCAGGGCCTAGATATTTGGTCAAGACCTTCAAAGCTGTAGAAAGACCAGGGCAAAGCAGGGAAATGATAATGTGAGGAACAGACCGATAACTGTAGACGTCCTGAAAACAGCATGAACTGCAATACAAAGATAAGCATCCTTTAAATCTGTAGAGATTAGAAAGGCTTGAGGTAAAAGCATTAGTAACAAGGTCTAAACAGTTAACACTTGAAAGAGGAAGCTTTCGTAAAAGTGGTGAGAAAGGAAAGATCTAGGATAGGCCCACAAGAGCTTTCCTTCTTAAGAACTAGGAACATCTTGGAAGTAAACCCCTTGCACCTCTGGCAAGGAGGACTAGGATGAATCATGCCAAAGACAAAAGAAGTTGAAGCAGCAGGGAAATGAGGCGCTGGCAAGGTGGAGGTTGAGGATACCTACAAAGGATGGAAAGGACTTCCACACATTCTCCAGCGTCTTTGCATTACACACACAACCCACATGTCTGTTGTAATTTGCTGCCAAATGAGAAAGAACAGAGACAATCTTAGACACAGGAAACTGGTTCAGTGGTACAGTCACAGGAAAAAAGGATTATCAGGAAAGGAAGACTTCTGATCCCTAGAACTAAGAGCAAGTATAATTATAAATCCCTTTTTGGAAAGATATTAACCCTTTGGGGGGTTTCTCTGATGCATGCAAACAAAAGGACCTGCTTTTAAAGGGCAGTTCTTCTGGCACTTAGGAACACAGGAAAGGAAAATCTTTTTCAGGTTATGCATGACTTTGCCCTTTCCTGTAACACCTTAAAGATATCAGCAGCCACAGATCCAAACAAAAATTCTGGGTGTCTAGAGTGGAATTCAATAAGTTAGCCATGACATCTTCAGGAAAGGACTGAAGCCTAAGCTGGGTTTACCTATGACTTACTGTCCTTGACACTGTCACCCTATTAGGGGCAATGGCAGCAACAGGAATTACTGCCTGAATCACGTATATCAGCTAAAGTTTGGAAAGAAGGGAGCACACATATCTTGTGACATGTGTCTAATGATTTACAGCTCTAAATGCTACAGTAGCAGAGGTATACACTTTTTTTCCCCATACCTATCCATGGCTCTGCTGTCTTTATCAGTAAGCAAGACCTTAGGGGAAGAAAGTAGCTTACTGGGCTTGTCAGCAGAAAGAGAAATGACAGAGGAGTCCAAAGAACAATTCTTATACAGAAACCTCCAAGCCTCAGGAACCTTATAAAACCTATTCACTTTTTAGGAGCAGCCGACAGACTTAGAAGCCTGAGAAGCAGAGCTGCTTCAAGAGCAGGTGGAACTACTGAAGGCCTAAGGGTATCCATCTGAAGCAAATCATATCATCTCTTCTGAACTTCAGACACCTGTGAGCTTTCCCACTTAAAATGTTGGATCATTTAAAGGACAGCATCCCCAAAACAAAGCTCCTTCCGAGGGAAGTCAGGAGAAAGAATGGATTTGGAAGGAAATAAGATAAAGACTCTTTCCAGAATCCAAATCTTCTTTCTCTGAAGAAGAATTCCTATCCATTTTCAAAGGAGTGGAAGAATAAGGGAGTCAAACAGGAAGGGGGACTGAAAAACTGTGGGAAGACAGGGCTTTAAAAAGATCATGAGTAAAAGTCCAGCCATTTTTTTTTTTTTTGGGGGGGGGGGGTCTTTAGCAACAAGAGAAATATGTCTGGTTTTCTGACTCTTTTTAACAGGGATGTCTGCTTACCAAACCTAGGAATATATAAACCCTGACGTACCTCTATTAAGGAATCTATGACTTCCTCGCTATTAAGGATTTGAAGAATTCCCCCTCTGGCGTGTCAAAATGAACAGCCTTGGTTTCCCCCTTCTCGTCCTCAATGGACATCGGGTTAACAATATATGTAACGCCATACGAACTGCAAGAGGAGTCATTCCTGGGCACATTACGGGTGCTGCAAAGAGCACTTCTGGCTGACATCAAAGATTGAAACGATACTAATTTCATGAACTTTAATCATACTTTGACTTAGGAATAGGGTCCTTACCCGTTATGATATTAGAAACCCAAAAGATTTGGAGAAATTAAAAAAGTGAGAACATACTATTAATCTGCTCAATATTTGTCTCCAGTAAAGTCGCAGAAGCAGACATCAGAATCAATGGTCCAAGATCTCATCAGACATCAGAATCAATGGTCCAAGATCTCATCAGACATCAGAATCAATGGTCCAAGATCTCATCACTGGACACAATTCAGACGGCCAGAAGTGGTGTCAGGTTTAAATTTCCTCAATTTCTTCTTTAAGAAAGTCAGGATAAAAGCTTTCGGAGGACATGGTCTCTTGAGCATGATGCTTAAGGCGATGGTTCTCAAGATATACTGACAACGAAGAGAGAAACCTGAGCACAATCTGAGAGATGAAGTCTTGGCAAATGGAAC